>NW_027526266.1:2914609-2934609 GCF_048455015.1 Haemaphysalis longicornis | reverse complement strand
ACGGTTGACACTATTGAATGGAAGGATTAGTGGGTTAAGACTAAGTTTCTTTGAAGATTAACCTTCGCGGGCTTTTTAAAAGGTTTTCTTACATTCTAATTGGTTGAGCCTCACAATCGCTTCGTCGATAACGTCTTCCTTATACTTTTATTCAGGAGGGCGGTCATAACTTCTCGACAGTTTTAGTCAAGTTCGGCTTGGTTTGTGAGTTTCTTCTAAAACGATGTGCTTGACTGCAAGGTATTGCTCTGTTGCAGTACCTAACATTGCTACTTTGGAAGGGAAAATACTACCGCTTGTCTGGTGGTTTTCTATAGAGTTTAGTTTGAAGCCTACCTTAAGAAGTAGTAGCAGTAACATACAGAACGTTTACACTCGGTTCCAAGTAGGAATAAGCAAGTTAAATACTAGGATGTTCCAGGGTAAATGCCTCAATGAAGGTGAGGAGCTTCGGCTCAGACCTGGCCGAAGCACTCAATACGTCGCGGTAGTGGGGCACAAAATTCAATTGCCAAATCCTTCAGAACAGTAATTACGAAGCCCTTGCAGCCGCACTTGTGTTTATTGACGACCACTTTACAGGTATGCAGAAACGGCAGCAAATGCGTAAGAGCGATATCCGGATTTGTGGCTGTAAACGTGGACAATTCCGCTTACCGGGTGGACCAAAGTGCTGTTTTCGTCATTGCTTGGCCAATTCTTCACCATAATAGCCTGGTGGCTTAAGACGTCGCCGTTCACTGTGAAACATTTGGTTCGAAGTGGAGCGGGTGCTTTTAATGTTCGGTAGTGGCATACGGTGGCTGTCCGAAAGCAATAAATATTTAAAAGCAATTACTAAATGGCATGAGAAAGATAAACCGAGACAACTGTAAATTAAAATGACGAATATAGCATAGCCACATCTTCAAGAGAACGTATACAAGACAATATGTCCGGACTAACATTCATTCCATCCCTCAATGTATTGAACTTGTGTACCATGCGCTTTTAGAATTCTCTTCTACTTTAAAAGCCACTCTGTAAAAGTGTAACTTTGATGGAATCGAATGGGTCGACTTAGGAGATTATATGTCGCGACAAGGGTAGAATTGTGCGCGAACGAGCATGTGCCCGATGATTGTTTAAGCGCATGCGGAATGCCGTGTCCGTCTGACCAATGTATTGAAAACCGCAGAATCCACACTCTGACCTAATCTACGTTAGAGGAGTCGCACTTGAGGTTCGCGCGATTGAGACGTTTCAAATGACAGTATAGCTTTTAGCCACAGTGGTTGTCTGCAGGTGTTCGCTTGCAGGGCACCAAGATTTTCCGCATGGTTGACATCCACTTCTGGCTGTGCTCCGAGTTTAGCTTGCACAACGTAGTATTTATACTCTTCACGCGCCTGTCTACAACGCTTGGGGGAGGGCGGTTTGACGGTTTACAAATAGCTTCGTTTATCTGTTTTTGGTTAGGATACAACCTCTCTACAGACAAATGTCAGGTTTTAACTTATCAGGAAAGCCAAAAAAATCTTTATATTGCACCGCTTTCTTCTGCCTCACGTCGGTGTAGGCCGTAAAAGCTCAGTCCATTCGAAGAACAACGACCTGCTTGAAACATGTAGACGGACATTTTTCAAGAGCAATTGGCCCGTAGCTACATACCAAGCTTATTTCACAACCCGTACACGCCAAACAACAACAACTTCGCGCGCTCTAAGAACACGTGAATCTCTCAGCTATTTGACCTTTCTACATGAGTGGTTCAGTAGGGAACGTATGATACATTACAGGCCGTAAAAGCTCAGTACGTTCGAAGAACAACGACCTGCTTGAAACATGTAGACGGACATTTTTCAAGAGCAATTGGCCCGTAGCTACATACCAAGCTTATTTCACAAACCGTACATGCCAACCAACAACAACTTCGCGCGCTCCAAGAACACGTGAATCCCTCAGCTATTTGACCTTTCCACATGAGTGGTTCAGTCGGGAACGTATGATACATTACGGTCTCGAACCTGAGGGCAATACATACTTTTCTAATGCATAAAAGGTGCAGTAGAGCAAGAGGTACAGGCTGCCACAAAACTAAACGGATTATTTCAGTGGTGTTGAAGAACTCTCCGAGCAACATCAGCCTCCCAGCGCCTGCAGTTGAGATACCTGAGTGCGCATGCGTGTCCTTCGCTAGTCAATGCAAATTCGTTTCCCACAATTATGCCGTATTTCTGTTTTTCCCGAAAATAGCACCCGGCACAACCCAGCACGAACGAGCGGCAGCATTCTTACACCGTACGCCATGCGCTGAACCTATCTGACATCCCGTTCATTAGCGAGATATGTTGGACCTACGCCGTTCAAATGGGAACACCTTCTTTTTCAGTAGCCGACAGCATCAACTGTGTAGCACCCTGCATATTAAAAATGTCTGTTTCTCAAATTTAAGGAATTTAATCTTTACAAGTGCGTAAATAAAGGTAATCGTTTGAAATAAATAACAGACAAAGAAAATAAATGAGCGAAAGCAACCACAGAATCCTTGTTACAACCAACATATACGACCAAAAAAATAAAAACCTTAGGACACAAACGACAACACGGGGAAAAATAGTGAAAATCACCAACCACATAACCTCCTGCATTAGGACAAGATGAATATTTTTTACACTTCAAATGTTCATTCGAGGGCAAGAACAACAATAAACAAACACAATCGGAGCAGTTATGTTTGACATTAACGCTGTCAATTTGTCACATGGCGACCGACAATCATTGTGCCGTGAAGGAATCCTTATTGTTGAATTTTTTCCACCCCCTCTCCACCCTAACACCAGCGATTTCGCCACCCAGCTTCTGTCGCCCGTGTTACCAGAAAGCTGAATATGCCCGATTGCATGGCTTCGACAAATACCACCGGCTGCCGGACCCTTTTAGCAGTACCAACATCAAATTTTAGCTTTGTCGTTTTCATACTGAAAACATTACCTCGTCGCCCACAAATATTTAAAATCTCAAAAGAGCCGATCCGAATGACCCGCGAAATATTTATAATGTATTTCTTTCAATCAGTTGCGGTTTCTGAAAGCCGGATGTTTTTACAGCACACTGTTGCTGCCCTAAAACTTACATTGTTTCCACGTTCCAGCAGTGTGACACATATTTTAAGCATCGCCTGGGGTGGTCTGGTGTGAACTGCACGGGCCCTCCCCAGCCTGCGGTGGCAACCGGAACGCGGGAAATTTGTGAAGTACATGTTTAATGGCGTTGGTTAGCTCAGAGTTCGCAGCCTCGATCCTTCGGTCCATAGCTTCAAAGCTGCAGTAATTACTCTGATTTCATTGTTTTAGTTCTTCGGAGTCGTTATGTTGTTTGGGTTGTTCAACCGCCATAATTTGAAAGGTGGTGAAGAATCCCCATCACACTGCATCGCAACTGAGACCGGCACAGTTTCCGTTCCTGGTTCTCCCATTTCTACTGGCGCTGCAGCGGTTTGCGCATGAGTTTGTATATCTGCTTTCAGTCTTACAATTTTTTCCTTGAAGATTCTGTTTTCCTTGGTTACTTGCTCAAGAATTTTCCTGATCGTCACCAATTCCTGTTCTAGGGGGGAAGGCCCTGACTTTTTGTTGTCTCTGCTAGGAGCGTTATGAGAGACCGCGCACGTGTAAAAGCTGCTCCAGATCAACGACTTCCACCGTGCACACTGTTAACCAACACGGCAGCTAGAGGGACGTAAGTGCAAGCTATCTGAAGCAACCATCTTTCGCTTGTTGGTTGGTTGGAGTTAGTTTTTTTTTGGCGCAAGGCCAGCTGGGGCAAAGAGCGCCAAACAAACGTATCTAAAAGAAAAGAGTGGCTACTAAAACCAGAATAACAGCAAAATCAATCAACGGCAATAGTGATGGCTGGTGTATAGGGCCAGTTTTGATTACGCATAATAGAAAATGGGGTTTAAAAAGTTAACATCAGACAAATATTTAAAAACACGTTGCACAGAGACCCATATTGTCACCCAAAACGAGGTAGGGTGTAGCGGCATGTGTTGTCTGTATAGTTCTTTAAGTGTCTGTGTCTTGTTGTGTAGAGTGCCTTGCATGTGATTAGGATGTGGTCTACGGATAGGCCCTCCCCACACCTGCTACACCCAGGTCTTGGAGAGCTAGTGAGCAGGTTTCAGTGTGTTACATGTATGTAGCCTATCCGCAACCTAGCTGAGGTAACTTCAATGTGTCTGTTGTGTGAGTCAGTAGCGTATGGTCCCAAGTGAGGTTTTATTACATGTAACCTGTTATCTGTCTGTTCACCCCAGTGTGTTTGCCATGTGTTGTGAAGTTGGTGTCTGATGTGTGGCTTGATATCTGTGTACAGCAGTGTGGCTATGCATACAGAATTCAAGAGTGTACAGGCAGTGGCCGTTTCATCTGCGGTTTCATTCCCAGCTATCCCACAATGGGCAGGAAGCCAACATATTGTTATTTCAAGACTTGATGCGTATGCCGAAATAAGGCCCTTAAAAACACGATTGATTACATAATGTTTTGAACGTTTTCTGTACGAAAGTGCACGTACAACACTAAGAGCATCTGTAAACACCATGCACTTTGGAATCTGATGTAGGACAATGTGATCTAAAATAAGTAAAATGCTGTGTGCTTCAGCTGTAAAAATGCTATTGTGGGAATTCTTTTTGCCACGTTAAAGTTCGGTCCGCGCGCAGCACAAGACGCAGCATCAGCTGTCTTTGATGCGTCGGAGTAAAACTCTGCACACTGGTACCTATCCTGCAGGAAGTGGAAATGCTGCATAATAGCTGCCCTTGGTGCCCTGTTTTTGTCTAACTGCACAAAGGGCAGGTCACAGGAAACATCCCTGGCTTTCCATGATGCAATAAAATCAATGATGGATGTCGTGTGGATGTATGAAAATGACACTGCTAGCTCAGAAGCTTCTGCTCTCACTCTCAGAGGGAACGGCATGGGAATAGAAGGACGGTTTAGAAAGAGCTGCTGTGAGGATGCATCATGAATGGTCCAGTTAAGAGGATGATTTGTCAGAGACATGATTGTATAAGCATACAACAAGTCAGTGTATATATTCTGGTCATACAGGGACCATTTGTGGAACTCTGCAAGAGGCTTTCAACAGGGCTGGCCCGAAAGGCGCCACAAGCAAGGCGAAGCCCCAAATGCAGAGCTGGGTCACGCATTTTAGGTGCCGTTTTCGTTGCAGACCCATATACGACGCTGCCGTAGTCCAAGCTAGATCCTAGCAGTGCGGTCTAAAAACTCAGGAGTAGCTGCTTGTCTGCACCGTATGATTGGTGAGAGACGACTTTAAGGATATTCATAGTTTGTAGGCATTTTTTCTTAAGCATTTAAAGATGTGGAACAAATTTTAGTTTGTTGTCAAATATTAGGCCTAAAAACTTGTGCTTCTTTGTTACAGGAATCGACACGACGTTTAGAGTAATGTCAGGGTCAACATGGATCTCGCAAACACGGGTGAACACAATGCAAGTACTTTTTATAGAGTTCAGCTTAAAACCGTTTGTGTCCGCCCAGCCAGCACGTTTGTTCACGCCGAGCTGGACTTCAGGTTCACAGATTCACATATTACATGATTTAAAAGATATTTGGACATGATCTACATAAACTGAACAAGAAATGGTTGGTGGCAATCCCTTACGGAGTTTGTTCATCTTCACTATGAAGAGTGTGCAGCTCAAAACACCTCCTTGAGGCACGCAATTCTCCTTAAAATATACATTAGAAAGTGCACTACTAATTCTAACGCGGAAAGTTCGTCCAGACCTGTAGCTAGTAAGAGTGCTAAGTATGTTGCCCGAAATACCCAATTACTTCAAGTCACTCAAGATGCCGTATCGCCATGCCGTGTCAGAGACCTTTTCCATATCAAAGACTGTAATGCAGAACTGTTCGTCAGTGAAGGATCTTTTTTTTGTGGGATTCCAACGCAACAAGCTGATCATTGGTGGAGCGCCCCGCCCTGAAGCTTGCCTTGCTGCCCTCGAGAACACCGTTGTACTCAAGGAAGTACACGAGCCTGCGATTGATCATCTTCTCGAAGAGCTTGGACAGGCAGCTCGTCAGGGCTATAGGACGGTAACTTGAGAGGGACGACGGGTCCTTTCCCTCCTTCAAAAAAGCCACTACTACGGCCTTCCTCCATAAATTTTGAATGTGCCCCGAAAGCTGTATTGTATTATATAGATGTAGAAGTCTTTCGAGTGTGTCTGCGTGTAAGTGTTGCAACATTGTGTATGTGATGTTGTCTGGGCCTAGAGCTGAGGGTTTACACCTGGTCAGAGCAGCTCATAGCTGATGTAGTGAAAACAGGGAGTTTTAAGAAGTCTGTGATTTGTTGTTGTCATGTAGGGACTTCTTTTCACTAGAGTCTTTATACTTCAGGAAAGTGTTCGTGTAGTGTGCTGAACTGGGCACGTGTTGGAAGTGTTGTGCGAGTTTGTTAGCCTGGTCTTCCCGTGTGTCCCCTGTTGTACTGACCAGGGGCAGGCTGTGTGTGTGTTGTCCTTTGGGTTTGCGTATACGTGTCCATACCTTGGGTGTGTCTGTGTATGAGCTTATCGATGTTTTGAATGAGCGCCAACTATCTCTTCTTGCCTTACAGCGCACACGTTTTCCGAATGCCTTGGCCCGTTGGAACAAGAGGAGGTTTCCCGACGTGGGGTACTGACGGAGGATACCCCACGCCTTGTTATGGGCCTCTCGCGCTCGCCTACAGTCCTCATTCCACCACGGCCTCCGCTGGTTGCTCGCGGCACAAGAGGCTTGGGGATGGACCTTTCGGCGGCGTCGAGGATGTACGCCGTGAGGAGTTGGCGGCGGCGAAGACGAAGTGCGAGCAGCACCTCACGCTCCTCTGCTCGCTTCTGCAGATCAACCCTGCGCGCAGCTGTACAGACCACCCGAGACGCTCCGGAGCAGCGCGCATACTCCGACACGCAGAGATAACGGACACCCGGCACCAGGAGGCGGTTTCTGTCAGCGGCGTCCGTAGTCTGCAGCCCCTGCAGCAGTGACGCGCCATCACCAAGCTATAAAGGAACTACTGCTGGCTGTCATCGGCACTTGGCAGCAGGAACGACGAAGTGCGAGCAGCACCTCACTCTCCTCTGCTCGTTTCTGCAGGACGGTAATGCGTGCATGCACACCTTCTTGGATTGCTCATTTTGTCGTCGCTGCTGCCAAGAGTTGAGTTTAAGTGTATTTGTACCTCTTGTGCGAATGGCTAAGGACGTAACGAAGCTAAAAGAGGAGATGCGAGCTGAATTCTCCAAACTAAAAGATGAACTGAACTAGAATTGAAGTAATCGCGAGAATCCTTTAAACGGAACATTCGAAGTGAGCCCAGGAAAGTGCGAAACGAGCAGGAAGAAATGGCTCGCAGCATTGAGCATGCGCATGCGGTTCTTGCTGACCTAGGAAAACGACTGGAAGATCAGATAGCGAAAAATATCAAACTGGCTAAGGAAAACGAGGAACTTCGAGCAAAATGCACCACATTAGATAAAAGCAACCAAGAACTAGAGAAGCGCTTTAATCTAGTAAAGCAGTACTCGCGCTGTTCTAACCTAGAGATTGAAGGCGTCGTAAAGCAAGAGGGCGAAAATATGGCTGCTATATTTGCTAAGCTCGGAGATACAATTCAAGAATCAATCACCGAATCAGATATTGAGAGCTGCCACCGCGTATCAACCAGACACCCTGATAACTCGAACATTGTAGTTCAGTTGAGGTCCCGCGCGAAGCGAGATGTAGCCTTGCAGAAGGCAAAAAAGATGCGATTAACCAACGAGGACCTTGGATTTAATGACTCGACTGCGATATATGTGAATGAGCACCTAACACCGCAAAACAAAAGGCTTCTTGGCGCTGCAGTAGCAAGGAAAAAGGAAGTGGCATGGAAGTTCGTGTGGACCAAAAACGGTGCGATTCGTGCTCGTCGAAATGAAAACTCTAAAACGATTCGCATCCATTCCGAGGCCGACCTGTTGAAAATGAGGCCACTGACGCAGTTTCCGGGCCCACAAGAAGCAACCTAAGACTCACTTGTTCAATGGAAGTCACGCCGCTTTTCACACCCACCAAGTTCAACGAATTTCTATCTCTAAACCACAGTCCGTGCTTGCAGATTATACATATCAACATGCCATCAGCTGTGAACAAGACAGACCAGCTACAATCCCTTTTAGTTGGCTTTACCTGCTCTTTTGATGTTGTTCTCTTATCAGAAACGTGGTATCGTTCGGATATCGACGTCATCCGCCTTCCTGGCTATGAATCATTTTTTCTTAATCATCCTACAAAGCGCGCTGGAGGTGTTGCGTTGCTTGTTAGAAATGTGTACTCCTGCCATGTATTATCTGAGCACTGTTTCAGTGATAGAAATATTGGAATGCTGATGGTTAGTTCAGGCCACCTCGCTTTTTGTGTCGCTTACCGTCCTCCTCATGGCAACTTAGGCACGTTTTTTTCACCGCTTTGAGCGTGAATTGGCCTTTCTTTCTGAAACGTTGTTGACATATATAGGCGGCGACTTTAATATAGATATCAGCGCAAGCAGTCCCGTGCAAGAACAATTGCTAATTACTCTACAGTAGGCAAGCTTTCGTAATATTATCCGGTGCCCCACACGTGCCGCCCTTAGTGCTTCTACCAGCCTGGACCTAATTCTAACAAACGAGGAAAGCATGTTGCACGAAGGTCGTATTGCAGTAGATTTTAGCGACCACGTACCTATTGTTGCCCTTATTCAAAAATCTAGCCCCGAACATAAATTAAACGCACGTCGACAGCTCATTTCGGAGAAAGTCTTGACGAATTTAAGAATCGCATGGCACTAGTCAACAGGTCATCTGTTTTTCAGTAAGCCACAGCTTACGATGGATATGATGAATTTCTCCGACTTTTTTTCCCTATTTACCTTGACTGTTTTCCGATTGTCGAAATCGTGCCCCCTAAAAATACTCGTAAACCATGGATGACTGCTCGCCTTATTCGACAAGTAAAAAAGAAAAACAAACTGTTCGCTAAATTCCTGAAGACTAAAGAACCACAGGATTTAGTTCTATACAAATCTTTGCGAAACCGGCTCAACAAAGAAATCCGGTTATCGAACGTTTCTACTACCAGCAACTGTTCGATAAAAACCTCACTTGCAACCCAAAAGAAAATTGGAAAAGGCTAGGAGCACTTCTAAGCAGAAACACTGTCTCTCAGCAAATCAAAAGTGTGAACATTGACGGCAAAGAACTGACAGGTTCCTGTCTCGCCAATGTTTTCAGTAAATTTTTCTTTGAAGTTGGCGACCGTCATTACAACCCTGGTTTTTACCGTTTTCTGGGCGACAGGGTGGGGCCATCTCTGTTTTTTGAACCTACCGATGAAGTCGAGGTTTTTTCAGTGTGCAGTAGTATGAAAATACCCAAAGCCTTGATTCATGTGTTGTTCAAAGCCGGGCGGTAAAGTACGTGCTACCTTTATTGTACCTTGCCTTTTGTACATCTATAACTTAGTATTCAATTTGGGACAATTTCCTGTTGGCATGCAACGTGCCAGAGTAGCGGTAATATACAAAAAAGGCGATAAAAATGTACCTGGAAATTAGAGGCCAATATCCCTGCTTCCATTTTTCTCTAAGGGGCTCGAACGCTTAATTCATCGACGGTTATACAGCTTCCTTTTAAAATACTCTGTTATAGTTGATTGCCAGTATGGCTTCACCAGAAACAGGTGTACTGAGCACGCATTGCTTGACCAAAAAGAGTACATCCTAAAAAGTTTTGAATCGCGATTTCTTACCTTAGGCATTTTTGTCGATTTCAGTAAAGCCTTCGATTGTTTGAATCATGAGATCCTCTTAAAAAACTGCAGCACTATGGTGTTCATGGACACGGCCTCAAACGTATTACATCCTACCTCAGTTCCCGCTCCCAATACGTCGTATGAAACCACTGACCCTCTCAAAGTCTGAAGATTAGAAATGCTGTACCCCAGGGCAGCCTTCTAGGACCCCTTTTTTAACGTGTATATTAATGATATTTGCAACATTAGTAAGGCCGTGAAATATATAATTTATGCGGACGACACCAGCATATTCCTCTCTTCCCGTGATATTGTTGAAATAACAAGTGCGGCCAATAGGGTATTGACATCATTAACGGAATGGTCTTTCCTTAAGTCCTTAAAAATAAATAGGGGAAAAACTAAGGCTGCAATATTTCATCCAAAAGGAAAACATGTTCTGAACCCGCGTCGTCTTTTTTAAGAGAATACTGCCATATATTATGTTGACAATTTTACGTCACTTGGCGTAGTTGTTACTGCTACTATGTCGTGGAACGCCCACGTAAGCAAAATCTGTGTCGCACTTCCAAGGTTTAAGGGTATAATTTGGCGCAACAAAGGTCTTTTACCTGCAAAAACTAAATTTGTTCTCTAGTATGCCCTTTTTTATATCCATGTAAGTTACTGTTTCTAGTATGGGGGAGCACCACTGTAACAAATATACAAAAACTTGTGAGTCCACAGAAGAAACTACTTCGTGCGGTTGCAAAGGTGTCGTATGATTCCCCAACTTTTCCTTTGTACCAGCAGTATAAAATCGTGAAAATTGAACGCATGTTCAACTATAAATTTGCTTTCTTCTATAAGAAAGCAGTCAGCCGGAATGACCCCTTCTTTTCGAGTTTCGTGACGCTCACACATTATGACAATCTGTACACGACTCGCAAAACAAATAAATTTGTCTTACCACGGTGTAGAACAAATTATGGCTACAGTATGCTAGCGCACATTCTTCCAACCTATCTCAACACGTCATTGTGTGACCACGTGACCCGCATGTCATTTACTGCACTTAGCAATACGTTTGTAACATAAGGTGTGATTACATTTTTGTATAAAATTGACTGTCATTGCTTCGTATGGAAAGTGCCTTATATTTTGTGAATTCGGAAGCTCGTCTATGAACAAAGCTTCGGTAACGAAGCCGAAGCGTCTTGTGTCTCGCTTTTAAAGTTTTTAAACTCTTTACTGCTTCTTTTAGCTCATGTATTCCTTTTTTCTTCGCCTTGTATTTCGTGATATGCTTGTATGAACAAACGCTTCTGATGTGTGCATATTGGTTGTAAAGAAATGTTTCGAGTGTCTGCAATTATTCTTGCTGTTTTTGTTTTCTCTAAAGAATAACAATTTCTTCCTTGAAATTGCAGTGTCGTTGCGTATGCTGACATATAGGGGTGGTGAGGCTCGTCAAGCAATAGTTAATGACTGCTTTTTTCTTGCCATCCTCAGTTTTTTTGCCTGTAAAAAAAGTGGAATAAAGTGATTCATTGATTGAATTGATTGAGTTGAGCGGCTTCATCTACGTGTAGGTGTCTTATGGTTGTGTAGTGATGTTTCGATGTTTTTGTAAATGTGTTCCAGTTAGCTCGTGCTTCATTGAACCTATTGTGGGAAGATAAACTGCTTGGGCCTTTAGCTATAAATGCAGTGAGGTGGGGAAGTGGTCACTGCCATATGGGTCACTTCCCGCACCCCATTCGAGAAGAGGAAGAGAACTGCGGAGCCAATAGCCAAGTCAAGATATTTGTATGTGTTGTGTCCTATGTTATGGTATATAGGAGGTTTACTGTTGAAAAGGCATGCTCCAGAGGATGTAAGAAACCTCTCAATTAGGCGACCCCGGGCATCCGGACGAGAAGAGCCCCAAAGAGAATTGTGAGCATTAAGGTCGCCTGTTAAAATGTATGGTTCGTGCAGCTTGTCAAGCAGCGCCTAGAAGTCAGAGCTCAAAAGTGTTACATCAGGAGGAATGTATATGGAGCATACCGTTATCAACCTATTAAATATTATTAAGCGTACTGCAACAGCCTCAAGGATAGTGTTTAAAGTGACAGGGTGGCGTGCTAAGGATTTCCGGACGATTATGGCCACACCGCCAGAAGAGTGTGTGCAGCCATGCCTGTCCTTTCTGTATACCACGTAACTATTCAAGAAATTTGTGTGTTTGGAATTCAGATGTGTTTCCTTAACACACATTACACTTGGCTGATTAGCATGCAGTATTTCGTATACATCGTCAAGATATTTAAGAAGGCCTCTACAGTTACATTGAATTATGTTTTCTCTTCACACTATTTAGTGTGAGAGCGACTGGAGTGTGTATGTTTATGTTTATGTGTCATCTTGTGGGGCTGTGACTCTCGCCTTTTTGGGCTTGTCGGGACGCGCTCCTTGCATTGCACCACAGACAAGAATGGTCCGAGGTCTATTTCATCCTCGGATGCTCTTGGAGCGCCTGAGGGATCAGACTCCTTGGACCGCGGTCCCTTTGGGGCGCCCTTTTCCTTGCCCGCATTGCAGAGATTGTCAAAAACGCCCCGGTAGGCGCAGGCGGTGCGGTGGGGGTGGGAGCTGGCGCTGGTTCCCCCATCTCCATCTCCGTGCCCTCGCATGTGGTTTGGGATGGTGGAGCAAGGTGGAGGATGCAGCATCACTCCCACCAGACGTGGTTGTCTCCACAACCGCTGCTGGCTCAGCGAGCGGTGCAGAGCTGGGTTGCGCCGCCAAGGGCAACCCAGGGGAGGTGGGGGGGGCTGAAACTAGGCCAAGTCCGATTCGAGGTACTGGGTCCCCGCCGAAGCCAGGCGCCGCTCCGCCCCCCGGCGAGCAGCGTCGGCCTACCTCCCCAGGGGAAAAGAGGCGAACCTCTTTGCTCCTCTGGGAAGGTGATGTTTTCTGTTACCTTTAGATTGATTCTTTTCTTTTCTATTTGGAATTTTTCGCATTTCCTGGAGTAGGCCGCATGTGGGCCCCTGCAGTTTGCACAAGTGAGGATGTCAGAATTACAGTTGTCGGTGGGGTGGTCCTGCGCGGCGCATTTCGCGCACGTTGTTTTCCCGCGGCAGGAGGTTGTACTGTGCCCGAACCGCTGGCACTTGAAGCAGCGGCGCGGGTTCGGTATGTAAGGACGAATGGAGCATCGAATGAAGCCTGCGTTGATAGGTCCAGGAGGTGAGGAACGGGTAAAGGTGAGGATAATATGTTTCGTGGGGATTATGTTATCCTTGCGCGTCGTGATGCGGCGCACAGCTGTGACACCCTGATCCTTTAAACCTTCAAGCAGGTTGGCATCTCTTTCTTTAAGATTTGCCTCAGGAATCACACCCTGGGAGCTGTTGAGGCTCCGGCGGGGTGTGACCCTGATGTCCAGATCATGGATGCGGGATTGTGCAAGAAGAGTGCGGGCTTGATGTTCGGCATGGAGTTCTACAAAGATTTCTCCCATACTAAGCTTTTTAGCTTGATACTTTTAACCTATCGTGTTTTGCGGGAATTTCGAAACCAGGAATACAGACAGGTAAGCGACAGGTCTTGCTGCGTCAGCTGACTCTATCACAAGGAAACGAGCATAGTGTTTCACGGTTGTTGAAAAGACAGTTGTTGGAAGAGGTGGGAATGAAACTTCGTTGCGGCCCCTTTTCAGGGACCGATCACGTTGGGGGGGGGGGGGTTCGAAAATGCCATAAAGCATAGTATAAAAGCAGGGAGACGGGGGTACTTTCTTCTTTGACCTTACCCTGGTACTCAAAGAGATCCCGGAGCTCCCTGCCTGGTAGACTGGCAGGGAGTCCATCGGCCGGAGCTTAACAAAGGCTCTGACGGCCACCGTTTACGGCTTCTACCCTTCACCTTTAAATACCTCGCCACGGTTGGACACGGCTTATGTATGGGAGCTCGGAGTACGCGGTGTCGCTGCTCACCGTCACTATGAATACTCAAGGTGCCCCGTGCGGGGAAAACCATCTTTGTCTACGGATTCGAAAGTTGTACGCATACTTGTTCGAACCACCATCATCAGCATCATCAGCATCATCAGCCTATCTACGCCCAGTGCAGGTAAAAGGCCTCTCCCATTATTCTCCAATTACCTTGGTCCTGCGCCAACTGTGACCAATTTATCCCCGCAAACTTCTTAATCTCATCTGCCCATCTAGCTTTCTGCCGCCGCCTGCAACGCTTGCCTTTTCTAGGGATCCACTCTGTTGCCCTTAATGACCTGCGGTTATCTTGCCTTCGCATTACATGCCCTGCACACGTCCATTTCTTCTTCATATTCTCTACTTATAAGTCCTTAACACGTGTTTGTTCTCTGACCCATTCCGCTCTCTTCTCGTCCCTTAATGTTACACCTACCATTTTGCGCTCGATTTCCCGCTCAGTCGCTCTCAATTTAAGTTGAACCCTCATAGTGAACCTCCAAGTTTCTGCCCCGTAGGTGAGTACCGGTAAGATGCAGCTGTCATACACTTTCTTCCTCAGTGACAACGGTAGGCTGCTATTCATTATCTGAGAATGCCTGCCATATACACCCCACCCCATTATGATCCTTCCAATTATCTCTGCCTCATGTTTGGGACCTGGGGTCACAACTTGGCCTAAGTAGATATATTCGCTTACCACTTCAACTGCTTCGCCACCTATCTCAAACCGCTGTTCTGTCCCAAGGGTTATTGATCATTACTTTACTTTTCTGCATATTATTTTCAGGCCCACGGTTCTGCTCTGTTCGTCCAGTGCGGAAAGCATCTTTTGCAATTCGTCCCCCGAGTTACTTAGCAAGGCAATGTAATCAGCAAATCTGAGGTTACTGAGGTATTCTTCATCAACACTTACTCTCACCTGTTTCCAATCCAACGTTCTGAATACGTCTTGTAAACATGCTGTGAATAACATTGGAGAGATTGTGTCTCCTTGTCTGACACCCTTGCTTATAGGTATTTTACTGCTCTCCTTATGGAGGATGATGGTAGCTGTGGACCCAATGTAGATATCCTCTAGTATTCTTACATAATGGTCATCTTCTCCCTGGTTCCGTTATGCCTGAATGACTGCTAGGGTTTCGACCGAGTCAAATGCTTTCTCATAATCTGTGAGAGCTATATATGGGGGTTCAGTATACTCAGCGCACTTCTCTATCACCTGATTGATCGTGTGAATATGGTCCATTGTTGAATAACCCTTACGGAACCCTGCTTGTCCTTTAGGTTGACTGAAATCTAAGGTTGCAGAAATTTTGTTAGCGATTACCTTTTAAGTGCCCTGTAGACGGCTGACAGTAAGCTGATCGGCCTTTAATTTTTCAAGTGCTTCATGTCGCCTTTCTTATGGATTAGGATGATGTTCGCGTTCTTCCAAGATTCCGGTGCCATTGCGGTCATTAGGCATTGCGTATACAAGGTTGCCAGTTTTTCAAGTACAATTTCTTCCCCATCCTTCAAGAGGTGTGCTGTTATCTGATCCTCACCAGGTGCTTTGCCCCATTTCGTTTCTTTCAAAGCCTTCCTTACTTCTACGGTCGTTACTGGTGGGATGTCTATCTCGTCTGAGCTACTGTCTCGTTCGGCATTATCATGGATGTCCCGGCTACTGCGCAGACCCCTGTAGAGCTCCTCGGCCACTGTGACTATTTTGTCCCTATTTGTGATGACATTGCCGTGCTTACCTTTAAGTGCATATATCTGATTTTTCCCCACGCCAAGACGCGTGTTCACAGCTTTCACGCTACCTCCGTTCTTTACAGATTATTCGATCCTCTTCATATTATACTTCCGTATGTCGGCTGTCTTACGCTTATTGATTAACTTCGAAAGCTCCGCTAGTTCTATTCTGTCAGTTGCAGTGGAGATTGTCATGGTTTGCCGTTTCCTAATTAGATCTTTCGTCTCCTGTGAAGGTTTGCCAGTATCCTCTCTAGCCATAGTGCCCCCGACTTCTACTGCACATTCCTTGATAATATGTGTAAGGTTGTCGCTGGTTTCCTGTGTCGTAAGCTTGGCTTCCTCGTTAAGAGCTGAATATCGGTTCTGCAGCGCTATCCTGAATTCTTCTACTTTACGTCTTACTGTTAGCTCATTTATCGGCTTCTTTTGTACTAGCTTGTTACGGTTCCTCCTCAAATCCAGCCTAATTCGAGATCTTACCATACGGGTGTCACTACACCTTCCCCTTCCGAGCACTTTCACATCGTGCACGACGCCAAGGTTACCGCATAATGTGAGGTCTATTTCATTTTTATGCTCCCCATTCGGGCTCCTCCATGTCCACTTCCGACTCTCCCGTTTGCAGAGGGAGGTATTCATTATGCGTAGATTATTCCGTTCAGCAGACCCAACTAGCAGGTCCCCCATGCTCTTTCTACAGCCCAGACCATAGTTCCCAACTGCCTTGTCTCCAGCCTGATTCTGGCCTACTTTAGCATTGAGGTCCCCCATAACTATGGTATACTGTGTTGTTACTTTAGCCATTGCCTATTCCACATCTTCATAGAGGCGTTCCACTACTTGGTCGTCGGTGCTAGATGTGGGCGCGTAGCGCTGCACCACCTTGAGCTTGTACCTCTTTTTGAGCCTAATTACAAGACCTGCTGTCTTTTCGTTAATGCTATAGTGTTCTTCTATATTGCCAGCTATGCTTTTATTGACTAGAAGTCCCACTTCCAGTTCTCTTCTGTCCTCTAGGCCCCGGTAACATAGGACGTGTCAATTTTTCAGCAGCGTAAGGGCTTCGCCTGCTTTCCTAACCTCGCTAAGCCCTATTACATCCCATTTTATGCCCTCTAATTCCTCGAACAACACCTCGAGACTCGCTTCGCTAGATGAGGTTCGCGCGTTAAACGTTGCCAGGTTCAGATTTCATTGGTGGCCTGTCCGGATCCAGGGATTCTTGGCACCCTCTGCTGTGTCACAGGTCAGACCGTCGCCGTGGTCAGTTGCTTCGCCGCCGCTGGGGACTGAGGGCCGTGGGTTAATGGCGTAACAATGGGAGGTTGTGGCCGTTACTACACCAGGGTGGCCAATCCCGCTCTGGTGAGGGAGTGCATTGCCGGCAATGGTCGCCGTGGTCAGGCCGCACCCAAGCACCTTTGTGCAATTCCATCAATACGCGGATTTTTTTTAATCCGGTGGGAATTGTCCGGCACCGGGATTCGAACCACGGTCCTTCTGCACGCGAGGCGGATGCTCTACCTCTACGCCTTCGGTGCATCGTTTATGTAAGAATACTAGAGATATTTACGATGCGCCTACAGCTAATATCGTCCTCCATAAGGACAGCAGTAGAATACATATAAGGAAGGGCGTCAGGCAAGGAGACAAAGTCTCTCTAATGTTATTCACATCATGTTTGCACGAAGTATTCAGAACAGAGGATTGGGAACAGGTGGGGGTACGAGGTAATGAAGTATACCTCAGTAACCACAGATTTCCTGATGACATTGCCTTGCTAAGACCATTGGGGATGAATGGCGAAGCATGCTTACCGCAATGGACAAACAGGGTAGAACCATGGGCCTGAAAATAATATCCAGAACACTGAAGTAAATATCAATAACCTCGGGACAACACAGCGGTTTGATATAGGTGGTGGGGCGGTGGAACGTGTAAGCGAATATATCTACTTGGGCACGTTGTGACCCCGGATCCCAACCATGAAGCAGAGATGATCAGAAGGATAAGAACGGGGTTCAGTCGATATGGCAGACATTCTCCGATAATAAATAGCAGCCTACCATTGTAGCTGAAGAAGAAAGTGTATGCCAAGTGCATCTTACTGGTACTCACCTACGGGGCAGAAACTTGGAGGCTCACTAAAAGGGTTTAACTTAAGTTGCGGAAGTCTCAGCGCACAATGGAACGGAACAAGACATGTGTAGCATTGAAAGACAAAATGAAAGCAAATTTAGTTAGGGGAAAACGCGTGTTAAAGACTTATTAGTATAAATAAGAAATGGACGTGGCAGGGCATCCAAACAGAAAGTAGGATAACTGTTGGTCATTAAGGGTAACAGAGTGGATCCCGAAAGAAGGCAAGTGAAGCAGGGGCGGCAGAAAGTTAGATGTGCGAATGACATCAAGAAATTTTGCTGGGATAAATTGGCCGCAATTAGCGCATAAACGGGATAATTGGAAATTAATGTGAGATGTGTTTGCCCTGCCGTGGGCATAGATAGGCTGGTGATGATGATGATGATTACAATTTTTATAGTGAGGGCGTGGGCAGGAGGTGTACTGTGAGGGTAAGAGAACCGTTCGTCATTAAGGATAAGAGAGTGGATCCCTATATAGGGCAAGCATGTCAGGGGGTGGCAGAAAGTTGGATGGGCAGATGAGATCAAGTAATTTTGCGGGGATAAATTTTCGGAATTAGTACAGAACTGGGATAATTGGGGAATTATGGTAAAGGCATTTGCCCTGCCGTAGGCATAGAGAGGCTGGTGATGATGATTTTTATGATTATGATGATGATGATGATAGTGATGATGGCGTGGGCACGGGATGTAATGCGAGGGCAAGATATCTGTTCGGAATTAGGGGGAACAGAGTGGACCCCTAGATAGGGCAAGCATATCAGGGGGTTGGGGAAAGTTACATGGGCATGTGAGATCAAGAAGTTTGTGGGTCTAAATTAGTACCAATTAGCAGAGGACTGGGATAATTTGAGATTATTGGCAGAGGCCTTTGCCCTGCAATGAACGTAGATACGAGGAGGAGATAATGATGATGTTGATATAAAATTTTGCATTGTTTAGACGTCTGCAGCTGACAACTGACAAAGCGTATAAATTTTATTCACCCCGGCACTAAGGTTAAGGTTGTATGCGAGCGCAACGGCTCCACGCCTTTTCGTGATGTCATGTAACGAAAAAAAGCAAGCGCTGGGAGCTACCCCGTTCACAGGAAGGCCGCTTACTGGTCGCTCCTTTCATTTTAATTCGGCGTATGCCATCAAGCAGAAGGCCTCGGGTTGTGGCCACATTATTCAAGAGGGTCGTAATCAATTGTTCTTTAAAACATGCACGCAAGAAAAAGTTAAGGAGTATAATTCTGGACAACCAAGCATATGCAGACCACCAAATAGTAGAGGACCTTAGGTAGTAGCCCAAGTTAGGGTTCAAGTCTTTGCTGTCGCCGGCTGGCACGGAAGGAACTTGGTTGTTGACTCGCCGAGAGTATAGCAGACATGCACACAGCAACGCCACCTGTGGCTGAAGCCCCTAACACGCCACGTCCGCCTTTATTCTCAGCCTCCCCTTGGTTTTGCCAAGAAATAAAAATGAAATACTCAAATACTCAACTGTCGCGTAGCCGAAGAGGACGCACGTTCATTATGGAACAAAGGCTATTGAAGCGAACTTGTGTTTTCCTGAGAAGCCAAAGAAAACACAAGCGACGAAAGGGGCAGTCAACAAAGTGGCGCCAGCAGGAGAGTGCGGGAGAATTGCATGCTGCGCCATCGTCGCTGCGAGCATTTATCTTTACAACGAATAGTTGCTGGAACAGTCGAATTACATCCAATAATACGGAGTTAACAGATGATTGTGGTAGTAGAGCGACCATTGGGTGAAACACTCTCACTCAAAAATAAGTTGCCTGCGCGCCACACAACTCCCCGGCGAACTGCGTTTTCAACTGCCTGATCTTCACCTGCCTCCGTCCGCTTGCTGTGATATCCCGGGTGACCAGTGACGTCACCGAGAGATCATGCTTCGTATCACTCTGCCGCTGTGGGTGGTAAATCGGCGACAATTCATCTGTTCTTTGATGTCTCGTAATTGTTAAAGTTCGCTTTGAAACTGCGCCACTTCCCTTAGGGAAGAGCAGCATTTTGAATTTTTGTTTGTATTTTGATTTCACTATCGTTTTATATATATATATGTATATATATATATATATATATATATATATATATATATATATATATATATATATATATATATATATATATAAGTAAAGAGTCGGATACACAGCAAGAACAGTAATAAACAAGGTTTACTTACCTAGCGGCAACGGGACTTGCCTTGCTCAGAGTACTGTTTTATGATTTTGTCGTCAGAAACATTTGGAACACATTTCTTATATAGCTTTGCAGAAAACTGTGATAAGGAGCGAAAGATGTTCCGGAAACGGA
>NW_027526266.1:2900265-2914509 GCF_048455015.1 Haemaphysalis longicornis | reverse complement strand
CTCTTTGCTTTCTGAGGTTTTCTTGACGGGCAACCCTTATGTATATATATATATATATATATATATATATATATATATATATATATATATATATATATATATATATATATATATATATATATATATATATATATATATATATATATATATATATATATATATATATATATATATATATGTATATATATATATATATATATATATATATATATATATATATATATATATATATATATATATATATATATATATATATATATATATATATATATATATATATATAAATATATATATATATATATATGTATATATATATTGCAGTAAGCATGTTGCGCCCATGAGAACTGTATATAACATCAGCCACAAGGAGCTAATCCCCCTTTGATAGGCACCGGATGCTACTTGAGAAAGAGGAGGCTTTCGTTCAGTGTCAGCCTCGTGTAAGCCTGGTCGTTTCGGCTCGCCCCTTCTGCGTTGCCGCCTCGCTCGCGAGTATCTCCTTACAGTTTTTCGTGAACATTTCGGGGCTACTCGGGTCCCCATTTTTCTACCTGGATATGCCCAGTAGGACAATTTCTCCACGATGCCTCACGGTAACCACCACGAGTATAACCGTCCTGTTGCCCTACATCTTCACTGGCACGGTCCGTCAACGGGATTCCCCTTCTTCAAAGGCACTGATGACCAGGACTTCGAGGACAAGCTCGTCACCTGTCATCACATTACAGGCTCATCACCAGGGGTGAGCCCTGATTACAACTGGAACGATAAGGAGAAGCGAAACAACGTCAGTTTCTTTCGAACCGGTGTCGCAGAGCTGTGGTATAATTATTACGGATCTGATATCCGCACACGGTGAGACTTCAACATGCGATTTGCCCAAGTGTTCGTGGTCCAGCAGATCAAAAACTGCGCGCTTAGCAGCGTTTGCGTAAACGTGCTCTGCACACGAACAAAATCTTTACGCGTTACATTGGCGACATTGTTAACTTGTATAAAAGGGCAAACAACGCTATGAACAAACAGGAAAAAATCAAGCATATCCTTAAATGCATGGACAACGATGCCTTCAAATGTTGCTTGCGAAAAACCCTCGAACTGTGGCTGAGGTCTCCAACATTTGCCAAGTGTTCGGTCAACTCCGCGGAGATACGGCTCTCACGTTTAAACCCATTGGAAAAATTCACTGGGTTTGGAGCTTGGCTTATGATGATAGCGGTGTCCTCCTTACCCGAACTCAGCAGTTTGTTCGCGAAGAGTTGGCTCGTCAGCTTTCTCTTGTTGCGACGTAGGGAAGTAGCCTAAATCGGATTTAACCCAAATCCTCAACAGCTTTATACAACAGCAAATCTCTGACGCACTTCCAAGCATGCGACAGCCAAATCCTGTGGTAACTCCAGTGGCATACGCCGACACCACGCCAGAAACGCCGATGGCCGCTGCTCTTACTTTCGCCGACCCAGTGCCCCATACACCTTTCAGCTATGTGGAGATCGTTGCCCTATCTTTTACTAGAACGGTACCGGCAACTCACATTGCAAATGCTGCAAGCCCTGGGAGTGATGTCACTGCCGGGATTCAACGCATCAGGTCCACGCGTGCTGCGCCGCATGCAGCGTCTCCATTCGCTAATCCTTGGCTCACGGCCCATACTGGCGCTATCTGCTTTCTCATGGGATTGCCGGACATGTGGCACGCTAGTGCCGTCGCGGCATGACGGGGGCACATGATTCATCGTGGACCTTATCCTACACACCATCACCCTCCCACCCCCACCCCGAAGCAAGCTTTCACGCAGTTGCAACGTTACCTGCTCCATGTGATAACGACGCCTTTGCCAGCCGTCGTCTGCTGTCTCCACGATGCCGCTCACTCTCTCCGATGCGCCGTTATCCTAGGAATGGTGATCCGGAAAACCACTAGGACTAGTTTTGCATGCAAAATCTGCATCAATGTAGAAATGCCCTAGTCCTCCTCCTTCACCGACCAAAGTAATCGAAGTGTGTGTTGATGGTGTTGCTACCCTGGAGCTTATTGACACTGGAGCTGCGGCGTCCGTTATTGACGCAAAATTTTGCCGATCACTACGAAAAGTAACGGCACATACAGGTGGTGTTACTGTAAGCAGCGCTAGTTTGCTACCTACGGAACCTCTGGCCACATGCACTGCTCGAGCCACAATTCAAGGGGTTGTGTATAGACTCGAGCTCATCGTTTTGTCGTCCTATGATGTGATATGATATGATATGATTTGTTTATTTCTCTCAAACAAAGTACACAAACAAATTACACAAAGTACACAATGAGAGAGGACGGAAGGGAAGAAGCTGCTCTCATAACCTCATTCTTTGATGGGAGATTTTGTCACGCCATCACATCATCATTTGCTGTGCTCGCGTTAAGCAAGACCTTATCCGTACGACGAGACCGCCGCGAAGTTGTGTGAACGACGACACCGATATTTGCAAAGTACATCCGCGCTTGTGCCTCGTCGTGCAACAGCATTTCTGACGCCCCATTCGTCTTTTCACCATCTGCTCTTATCTACAAAAACGGTTGTCACGGAAGTTCGCCGTCCTTTATATTTCAGCTGCTTCCAGCACCATGCATATTGCCAACCCGACGTTGTTCCTAACCACAGTTTTTTCAACGAATGCGTTGGTGGTGTAGAAGTGCATGCTGATCTCGTTGTCAATATATTCGACGAATCAACGCCAGTCCGCATCACTGCACCTAGTCTTAATATCTTCTCCCGATTCATCCGTTTTAATAAGCGTCATTGACGACGACCTTGCTTCAGGCGAAGGTTACGAACTGCGTAATTTTCTACACCGCTTCGCATAATCATTCGGCTGCAACGACACCACTTTGGGCCGCGCGTCGACTTTGTGTCACGAGATCGATACCTACACGCACGCGCTGTTGCGACAGCGACCATACCACCTGTCATTTACGGAACGGTGTGGGATTGATGAACAGGTAGCGGACATGCTGAAACACAATGTCATTCGACCATTCGCGAGTCATTGGGCTTCAACTGTCATTCTATCTAAAAAAAGACAGCTGTATTCGATTCTGTGTGAATTATTGTCGCATAAAAAAATCACGTACAAATACGTTTATCCGCTGTCTCGCACAGACGACGCCCTCGACTGCTTGCACGAAACCGACTTTTTCCTTCATTGGACTTGAAATCCATCTACTGGCAGCTACCTTTGGCCAAGCAAATGCGGCTTTTACAAAGCCGACCGCCTTCACAAGTTAAACGTCAAGCTGTTCATACTCGAATGCGCCGCGCCATTCCAATAAATTATGAAAAAAAAATATTTCGTGGCCTGAAATAGAAACGTGTCTTTGCTTCTAGGCGACATTGCAGTGTTTTCCCATTATGTTGCAACCAACCTTCCACGCCTCACAAAAATGCTATTATGCCTTGCCTTCGCTGGCCTGCAGCTGAACCTTACGAAGTGCCGCTTCGGAGCTCGCCAACGCACAATTTTGGGATACGTTCTTTTGAAAGACGGTGTCTACCAGAACCCGGGCAAACTTCGTACCGTGTAAGAACTTCCGAAGCCAACCACGCTGAAGGACCTACGAAGCTTCACCGGCCTTTGTTCGTGCTACCGATGCTTCGTACGAAACGTTTCCTCCACCATCGCGCCTATCACAGCGTCTTGACGGAAGTAGAGACATTGCCGAGCAGTCCTCCGAGTGTGAGAGGCCTTTCTCAACGTTACGTTGGGCACTTACGTTGCCAGCGTTACTGTGGCGCTTAATCCGAATGCTCCCACTGAGATTCACACTGATACCGATGTTGTTTGTTTGGGGGCTGTGCTCGCCCAACAAAAGGACGACTTTGATAAACACGTAGTGAGTTAAGCGAGCCGTGCACTGACGAATCCAGAAGTCAACTACTCTTTAACCGAGAAATAATGTCTCGCTACTTTGTGGGCAATCAGAAAATTTTGTGTTTATTTGCACGGTCACCCTTCGGACGTGGTAACAAATCATTACGCTTTGTTGGTTGCGAACGCTGAATAATCCCGCCGACAGTCTTGGCCGCTGTGCACTCCGCCTTCGAGCGTGATATCCGTGTTGTGTACCGGTCCGGATGCAAGCAAACCCACGGCGATGCTCTTTCTCTATCTCCACTTGCGTCTGATGTCAATGGTTTGTTCACAGCCGACCACTGCCTGACATCTCTCGTCATAACGGACACGGTCACTGAGCAGCGCAAGACCCTTGGATTTGCTCACTACCCAAATATTTTTTGACTCACCGGCAGCCGCTGTGCCCCAATCACTACACCGTCAAGCTGCTCACAGCACCTATACCCCCGGAACTACTTCCCCAAAAGTCAAAAATGGCAATTTTTGAGTGCAATGGGTTCTGCAACGTCATCACACTACTAACACGTGTCACCAGCTCAACGTGTTCACTTCTTGACATGTTAATCACAAACTTTTAAGGGATCGTAACATGTCTGGGGTCCTTAGCTCCGGCATAAGTGACCACATGCCAATGTTCCTCTTTGTCGATAAGCATGGCGCCAGCCAAGGTGCGCAGCCTAACAAAGGCTCACACCGCGTAATATCACCGAGCATCTTTCGAAACAAAATTGACCGAATAAACTGGCCTGAGATCTTCGCCATACAGGATGCAAATTTACCTTATGATGCTTTTGTGGCCCTTTTCAAGGCAGTGTATTTCGAATCGTTCCCACTGAGATGATATAAACAAAGTGCGAAAACCGTGGATCAGTCGGCATATTGTAAAACAAATTAAAGTGAATAACAAACTTTACCACGTATTTCTCAAATCCCGAGACCCGCCAGCATGAACTGAATTTATTTTTTTCGAAATAAACTTAACAAGCAGATAGAAAAGGCAAAGGAACATTACTATCATCGCATATGTGAAAGCGGCTGCCTCCACAGAAGAGATGTAGTGTAGAAAAAGTTAAACGAGATAATCAACCGGAAACCCCGTGCTTCTCGCCTGGAAGAAATAGCAGCTGATGGTGAAATTCTGACTGGAGTAGAGCTATCGGACAAGTTTAACCTCTGTTTTATCGAACTTGGTGGCCACGTTGATGTAGGCACCACACAAATCTTGCATAGTATTCGTGAATCCGAAAATACAATATTTCTACGGCCAACAGATATTTCAGAAGTTGCTGCTTTCCAGAGTCTTAAAAATAGTCGATGCAAAGATGCTGATCACCTTGAAATCACACCAGTAAAGTATGTGCTTGACATCATAGCGCCGTACTAACGCATATTTCCAACCTTGCTTTGCAAACTGGCACTTGCCCCAGAAATATGCAATTGGCTAAAGTAACGGTTACTTACAAAGTGGGTGGTAAAAACAAAATAGGCAACTACAGACGAATATCTATATTACCAGTATTTTCTAAAGGTGTGGAAAAGTCAATAAATGTTAGAATTAATAGCTTTACACAAAAGTACTACCTGATCACAGACTGCCAGTACGGTTTTAGGGCAAGTCGCTCGACGGAATCCGCCTTATTAGCCCAGAAGGAAGCAATTCTGGAAAACATAGAAAATGAGCTGATGACTTTAGGCATATACATAGATTTCGGCAAAGCGTTTGATAGCGTTAATCATGAGCTCTTACTTGCTAAAGTGGGACGATACGGTTTTCGGGGGACTTCCTCGGAACTTGCGCGGTCATACCTAAGCTCTCGAAATCAGTACGTAGAAATTAGTGAATGTAAATCTCGCACTCACCAAATAACTTGTGGGGTGCTGCAAGGTAGTATTTTTAAACTGGTGGTTTTTCATTTTATATAAATGACAATGTACGTATACACTCCAATTATAGGTTCATTAGCTACGCTGATGACTGCACTCTGCTGGTCCATGAAAAGAATTTGCCAGAAATTTTCCATAATGCAAATCGCATTTGTTATCACCTTCAAAGTTGGACCAAACTGAACGGCCTATCACTGAATTAATCAAAAACTAAGTGCATTCTTTTTCGTTCTCCAGGTATCTCTTTACATTTACCGAAAAGCGTTACATTGGGACCCTATACAATAGATATCGAAAAATCAATTAGGATACTTGGTATGATACTCTCGGAAAATAAGACTTGGAATGACCATGGTTATTCTATCTGCTCGAAAGCACGGAAAGTGGCCGGTGTCATTAGCAGACATCGCCATGAACTCCAAAGTAACATCGAGAAACTTTTGTACAACTCCCTCCTGCAGTCCCACCTCAATAATTGCGCATTAGTACGGGCAAACACCACTTCACAGAACCTACAGATACTAGTGCTAATACAAAAAAAGGCCATGCGAGCTATAGATAATGTCTCGTACTTAGAGCACGCTCAACCACTTTTTCCAAAAGCATAAATCCCCCCTTGCTGGTGATATAAACAATTATCAGCTACTGCACAGCTACAAGAAGGCATCGCGAGGAAAACAAAGTTCTTTTTTAACTGAAGCTGCCCTAACAATGACTCATAGCCTTTATTCTTATCGATACCGGTACCCATGGCAAGTTCCATTTTCACGTACTTTCTACAGGTGCCAACGAATTAAGAGCACCTTGCCTATTTTACTTAACAAGTTTCTCCGGGAACAAATCGACATTTTACTGTTAAACAGACATTTGCATTTTAAATCTATTTTTAGATGATAAAATCTGATTTTACTGGTGCCAACACGATGTGTTTCCTTTTTCCAACATTGCAAAACTCAGAATATTTGCATGGTGAATTTACGCGATCGTAATTCTTTTTTTGTACTCGGTTTGCATGTTGCAGTTCATGTATAAGTATATTTTAGTTTTAGTACTGTACACTGTATGTACTCCTGTCCTGCCGCCAAAATGGTTTTATGGCATGTCATTTTTTTATATTGCTCTGATATACAAAAAAGTGTTTTTAAGAGCGTGTTTTGCATATACCCTATTAGCGAATACGCCGTCAATTTCTGGACGGGGGCAAGGGCCCTGTCAAGCGCCTTCTCGCAGCTTTTTTCCTTGCCCCTTCGATGTACCTTTTTTCACGTCGATGTAGCTGTGAGTGAAACAAAGTGTGAACTTCAACTTTGAACTTGTGATTTCAGGCCACTTGCGCTGGGGAATTTTTTCTACAATTCACATGGATACGCAAAGTTCTCACGCTGGAATCCTTGAAACCTACGAGCACCCCCGACTTCGCTGGTACTGCCGCAGGAAGTATACCGAGATTGTTCCATATTGCCCAGACTGCCAACCGCGCAAGTCTCGCCCTCAGCACACCAGTTTCCAACTTTATACCTTTACCTGCCCAGCGCGACCTCTCGACCGGGTAGGCATTGATTCCTACGGCCTACACCCAAGCACAGCCGCCGGTAACCGCAGAATCATCGCTGACATTGATCACTTAACGTGGTACGCCGGAACAGTTGCGCTACCGGCCTCCTCCGCTCGAGGCGTTGCGTCTTTCCATCTTTATCGTTTTGTTCTTTGTCATGGTGCTCGTCGCAAAACGCTGAGCGTCAGAGGTCGCGTCTTTCCATGGGGAGTCACGAAGGCTTTTTAGCCGAGGGCCACATCGTCCACCGGAAAAGCACGTCCCACCACCACCAGAGTACCTGATTACAATTTAGATATTATATGAAGCTGTATAAAGTTCCCTTAAGAAAACTAATTTTCGGTGCACGTTATCGCCCGCCGGGGTCCTGAAATAATTTCTGCGAAAACATTCATGACTGTCTAAACCAAATTTCAGTAGAACTCACGGGTGTACCCATCTTTTTCTTCAGCGATTTCAATTGTCGTTCTTTGACCTGGGACTACGTTATTTCGTTTCAAAGCCCGCGTCAACTGTCGCTACTTCTTTTTTCAATGTTTGCTCAGATTTCGCGGTGCGTCAGATTGTTCAACATCGCCCACGTGTAACAACATCAACGTCTTCTTTGCTTGATCTAAGCCTCAAGTCATGACCCGATATGGTGTCACCAGTAACGCACGTTCCTGACCTCAGTGATCATGACGCATTGCATTTTACTATATGTGTTACTTCCAACTGTACTAGCAAACGCGCCACCTATATGAGGAATTACAACAAGGGTAATTTTGATGCTATAAACGCTCACCTTTCGTCTTTTCTGGAAGCTTTCTTGCTTACCTGCAATAAGTTACCGATTGAAGAAATTTGGGCCTCTTTCAAAGCAAAAGTCAAGTATTCGATAAAAAAATATATTTCACTAACAAGAGTACTTCAATCCTCTAACTCTCCTTGGTACAACAAGTTTCTTAAACGCTAATTTAAAAAGAAACGGTGGTTTTTTCGCTCAGGGAAAAAATGCCCAGGTGCCAATCGAGGGGCAGCGTACAAGCGCGCAGCTAAAGGTAATTTATTCTAACACCCTCAAGAACGCCAGATATGTCATTTCTAATAAGAAACTTCCATCAATCCTTCAAACGAATTCTAAGTGCTTTTGGAACGTTGTAAAGAGTAAAAACAATACCATTAAACCCTTGTTCACAGCTCCGGTGAATGAATTCCTAACCATCCCTTCGCATCTCTGCCTAATGAAACGTTCACACTCTCATTCAAGAATTCGTTAATTTCTAGCAAGCCTTTCCCTCCCCAACCCAATTTCCTACCTATGAATTTTATTGTTGTTGGGTATGCTGGGATGCGAACTATCATTAAGGGACTTAAGCGGTCGACTTACTGTGGCACCGATGGAATCACATCAAAAATTTTTTAAAGCACTTTAGAATAAAATTCAGTAATACTGGATTGCATCTTCAACAAATTTCTTAACGATATATGCTCGCATACATATTGTAAAACAGGCAAAGTAGTTCCGCTTCACATATCAGGAGACACGCAAAACCCATCTAACTACCGGCCAATCTTACTCAGATCTGAGCCATGTAAAATTCTTGAACAAATCATTTTACGCACCTGGTTAACTTTCTGGAATCGAATAATTTTTTCTATCCATCTCAGCATCGACTTCGAAAACATTATTCGTGTGAAATGCACCTTCTCCCGTTAATAAAGATTTACCCTTATTTCTAGACTTCAGATTCGAAACCGATTGTATGTTTTTGGACTTTTCTAAAGCTTTTGACGCGGTTAACCATCAACTTCTACTACTAAAACTCAGTCGGCTAAACATTGATACTCAAGTCTTGCAATGAATTATTGCCTTCCTAACGGCATCCAGTAGGTGCTGGCTGATGAACCAAGCTCACCTTCAACTCCCGTCAGTGCACCAAAAGTTGGTAGGCCTTCGCATCGATAAAGACACACACTGCGTTCCCCCCATCTCTTGGCCGCGATCGAAGACAAGTTGCATCCGCCGAGGTCAAGCAGGTGTCCTACGCACCCCGCATATCATGCACTACATAGAAAATAAACCTGCCCACCCTAGCTGCGCCCCTGTGATCACGGGTACCCTAACAACCAGCACTACATGTGGGACTGCTTAGATATTATGCAGACAAGAAACATATACACAGACTCCCTTTCCCCTTCTTCTGGCACTTGGGCGGAGTGGCTTGACCCGCCAGAGGATCCCCCAAAACAGCTCAAACTCGCTCTCCGCAAGCGCACGAAAAGCGCCTGCCGGTAACCACCCTCAGTCCGAAAATTGACCGCCTCCTCATTACGACTGACAGAAGAGGAGCACTGGGAGGCCCTCCCACTGGGAGGCTGGTAACAGCATTTCCTTCCCTCAGCAATGGAGAAGCTTTTATAGAAGGGTAAATAAAGATGTTTTTTCTCTCTCTCTCTTTCTGTTGTGCCTGAAGGTTCTGTTTTAGCACCATTGATCTTCTTAATCTACCCCAATGACCTTCCTAGTAATATACTAAGTTCTATCTGTCTTTTCGCAGATTGTGTTTTGTACCGCAAGCAAACGGCTAACTTAAATATGAGAGCACTGCAGGCTGACGTCGGCAATACCACTGCGTGGTTTACGCTCTGGTATATGGATCTGAACATTTTCAAATGCAAATCAGTGAGAATTTCGCGCAACCAATCTTCCTGTCCAAACGATTTGATTAACAATATTCCCCTTGATTCCGTAGTTTCATACAAATAGCTTGGTATACATATATCTAATAATCTTTCCCGGAAGCGCCATATCGAATACATAGTTTCAAAAACGAACCGTATGCTTGGATACCTAAAACGAAACTTCCAACCATGCACCACCTTCACTAAAAAGCAATTCTGTTTCACTTACGTTCGATCAAACCTAAAATACGCCTCTGCTGTTCGGGACCCCGGTTACGTCACCCTAATAAATAGTTTAAAAGTTTTCAAAACCGCTCAGTCCGCTTTCTTCTTTCCGACTACCACAGCACAGCAAGCGTTACAAACATGAAGGCTACACTTAACATTCCCTCTCTTGCCTCTCGCAGAAAGATTTCTCGCCTGTCTTTTTCCCAACATATATTATCACAGTCATGTGCTGCGATCACGTTTCATAGCATCCCCTTCCTATACTTCTGGCCGTGTAGACCACCATCACAAAGTTCGCACTCCATTTGAGAGCACTACAAAATACTGTAACTCATTTATTCCGAAGACGTACTCTGATTAGGATCACCTTCTTGCTTCATTGACCGCAATCACAGACACTCATTTTTTCGCGCTGCACTTACAAACCCTATCTATAAAGTGCACCACTAAGTCTTATCTGCTTATCTCTTTTTCCCCTAGTGTTGGTGACGTGACAGCGCGCGCTCTAAACTCAACTCTGAATTTTTGCACGGTGATGAAGTTGTGAGTTCTTGCTTATGTTCACTTTATACTTTTATTGTTTCTTAGCACTGCGTTTTTCAGTTTTTCATCATATGCCCTTTATACTTGTTATCGTACAGTAAAATGCGTGTCTTAGCTCATTCATTCTTGCTGTTCATTTACTATTACTGTAGCCCCTCTCATCTATAAAGCTTCTTTGAAGGGCTGAGGCTAAAAATAAACAAACAATTTAATTTAGAAATAAATAAATAAATAAATAAATATATAAATAAATAAACAAAACACCCCGACGGCAAGCTGTAAACGTGCACTTGGCGATCTGATCATCGTGTACGTCAAACCAGCCCACTCTAACTGGGACCTCATTCTTCCTTTCGTGAAATGTGCTTATAATACGCCCACACAGGCGACCACACGGTTCTAACCGCTTTTTTTTTCAATGTATAATTGTGCGCCCTTCTGCATGTTGGATACAGTGCTTCCATACGGATTTCAGGCCTCCCAGTATGCTCCACTATCTGGCAACGTTCTGCACGCCGAGGAATGTCGCCAGCTAACCCGGCGATTTACATTGCAAGAGCAGAAACGCCAGAAGGTGCGACAGGATGACTTCATTTCAGCTCAAAACATTTACTAAGGAATCCCTGCTCATGCTTTTGGTACCTTGCAAGGCTCCCGCTCTTTCGTCGAATTTTTTTTCCCGGTGCCAAGGCTTACCGAGTGCTGGAACAACCATCACCTGTGAACTATGTTGTTCAACCAGTACAAGCGATATACAAGCGATTCCTGGATGACATCTTTTTTGTCGGGCCGCATGAAGAGACAGGATTGCATAAGTTCATTTTGGATTTCAACGCGGTCCACCCTTCTATATCTTTTACGCATAATATATCAAGGACATCGCCAAACATTCTCGAAGCCACCATTCAGGTAGAGGGCACGACCACGATACCAGCCCTACATAGAAAACCCACAGATGGTCAACAGTATCTGCACTTTGAAAGTGACCATCCACGGCATTGTAAGATGAGCATTCCCTATTCTCAGGCCCACAGATAGCGTAGACTTTTCTCTGACAACGCCGACTTTGACCACAATTCCCAAGAACTAAAAAACGCCCTCATTCTTCAAAACTACCCAGCAGCAGTGGTCGATGACTCCATCAAAAGAGCTCGTAACCTAAATCGCGAGGAAATTCTACATGGAGGGAATCCCAGGAATGAAGGAAGCCAGACGAATCTTGCCCTCACCCACTGATCTGCATTGCCTAATTTAGTAACATTTCTTCGAGACATTTCAATATACTGCAACAAAGTACCCGGCTATCTTCAATTTTCCAAAAGCCCCCCCCCCCCCCGAGTTGTTTATCGTCGCGGAAAAACCTGAAAGATATGTGGGTAAGAGCCAAAACGACTACCATTGAGGGCACTCAACGGGGATGCGAGCCATGCAAGAAAACGCGTTGTAAGGTATGTTCACACATGACAACCACCACTACTGCTAAACCCAGCTCCTCAGATTACGTATTAGAAATAAATACGCATCTAAACTGTGACAGCCATAATGTCGTCTACATGCTTCCCTCTCCTTCCGTAAACGCATCAACAACCACCGTTCTCACGGCAAAACACAACCTAACTTGCCTATTTCAAGACATTTCAGCCTCCCAGAGCATTTATTCGACCAAATTAAAGTCACGCTGCGAGAGACCGTTTTTCACACTAAACGGGACCGCGAACAGAAAAAATTATATCTTATTTTTAAGTTTAAAACGCTGACTCATGTTATCAACGAGAGCGCTGACAGCATGTCGTGCCTCTGGAGGCCCACGGACGTTGATTGACAACGGGACATGGATGGACATTGTTCCACCCCCTTCCCCCATCATATAACGTTTTTTTTATTAAGGACCACCCACCCTTAGCTCAGACAACGGGCTTATACCGAAGGGGAGCGCCGCCCAAAAAAGCCGCCTATGCCACGCACTGGACGTGCTGCGCGATAAATGCTGTCTACGTTTGGACAACTAAGAAGAGTAAGAAGAGAGAGGCAGGTGACGTTGAACGGCAGTGCCAGTCTGGCCGTTCCTTGGGATTGTCGTGTTCTGTTAAGACATTGCGGTGGCGTAATTCAGTGATTTTCTATCTCGGCCTTCCATTGCACAGTTTCACACTTGTCGCGCCGTGTGTGTGCCTTTACATTGCTCTACGCTGCCGCCAAGGGCCGACCGGGCACTCGTCTCCTTCTCCAATGTCGCCGCGCCCCTGTGTAACATGGGGCCGAATTCTCTAAAAAACGGGCGTCGTTTTGAAACGACGGGGCAGCGCCATGCAAATGCATGTGTTCTGGGGTTGGGGCCGTCGCTTTGGGGCGACCCGCAGGGGGAGTCACCGCAGAAAAGCGCTGTGGCAAGGGCGCGAAGCGACAAGTGAAACGACGGGGGGGCAGTGGGTGTCGCTTCGAGCCCTTGCCACAGCGCTTTTCTGCGGTGACTCCCCCTGCGGGTCGCCCCAAAGCGACGGCCCCAACCCCAGAACACATGCATTTGCCAGGGGGAGTCACCGCAGAAAAGCGCTGTGGCAAGGGCGCGAAGCGACAAGTGAAACGACGGGGGGGCAGTGGGTGTCGCTTCGAGCCCTTGCCACAGCGCTTTTCTGCGGTGACTCCCCCTGCGGGTCGCCCCAAAGCGACGGCCCCAACCCCAGAACACATGCATTTCATGGCGCTGCCCCGTCGTTTCAAAACGACGCCTCGTCGTTTTAGAGAATTCGGCCCCTGATCCCTGTATTCAGCGCGGTCCGACCGCTGTGCGGCTCGCCGCTGGCATCCGCTAGGGCTTTTCTCTATCGCGATGTCGCGGACAATCAAAGGGCAAACAAAGTAGAATTATCACCGGTTTCTTGGTAAAAGCAATGCCTCTCCGTTTAATGGTCTCTCCTGGGTTAACCGACGAAAAAAATACAGTAATACCTCGTTAACTGGAAGTAGTAAAAACAGGAAAGTATTTCCAGAAAAGCGGATTTTTGAGATATGCGAAGTTGCGCGAACCGCCATAAAATATCGAGTTCTCTGGGGAACACCTGCGCTCCATACAATTTTTTTTTCATTGCAAAAGGGACCCACACTCTCCACTGGGTTTTTCCACGCACGACACACCTCTATCTTCTAGTACACTGTACCTCTGTGCATGACCCTACCGTCAAATGACGTGCCACAAGGTTGCTTGACGAAGTTGATATGCCTCGAGTCTTAGACACGTTCAGCGAAGACATAGGTTTTGGGGCAGGCGAGGCAAAAACAAGAAAATATCGAGGGACTCAGGCGCGGCAACGTCGCATGGATCTTGTGAAACCGCCCGCGGCGGCGAAATTTTCGTTTCACTCTCAGTCATGACTTCGAGATATCCGCAGTTTTGCCCAAAAATACTTTGAAATAAAGGGAAAGAAATACTTTACAAGTATTGAAAATGGTTCGGTGCCACCGAAAACGTCGACTTAGCCG